>NC_085843.1:200591094-200628594 GCF_035594765.1 Anolis carolinensis
TATTTTAACAGTGTAAAATTGTGCAGCTTAGAATTATTCAGGTTTAATGTTTCACTATATCCAGTACTTCCCTTTGGTTTCTTTGGTTACTTCTGTAATGAGGTCTACATTGATTTGAAAGATTTCTGTAGGTTTTATTTAATAAAATATTGTGCCTTTGTCTAAGCAAGCACATTGCTATGTAGACTGCATTCCCCCTTATATCCCAAAGGTTTGATCAAAAATGTTATAGTGTGTTTGGGCTATAGTATTTATTTTCTACCCATAGTAGTTTGTAAATCAATTTACTGGTTTTATGAAATGGGAAAAGAGATGACTTTGTCCTCTCCCTCACTCTTGTTTGCATGATTTACCAAAGCACTCTCTACGATGCTCATCATCTTAAGGGGTTGCTCTGGGCCTTTGGAGAACACGAGCTAGTGAAGTGTATTGTGGATTTGAAGTAAAAATTGTAGTTTACATTTCCCAAAGCACCAGAGAGCCTAGCACTTAATTCTGAAATAAGTCATGCCTGTTGTTATACTAGGGAAATTATATCTCACAAACCTGCGCTCACAAAATTCTTTACATATGCAGTGGACAGTGAAAAAGATTTGGTAACAGCAAATTCAATTTGATTCAAGAGATATTCACTTACAGGAATTTAGTAATAGTTAAATGCATTGTTTTCCCTGAGATTTGTGGCTTCTGGTCAGCCGTGGTTTCAGCAGCACCCCTTTGGTCACTTCATGAAAGTTTTATTGGGCTGTCAAAAACCATTTTTTAAAATTGCCATCATTTGGGAAGATGTTGAGGACACCACTTTCTCAGTTTGTCTAATGAAAGAAGCGGATCCCCTAGTGGCATAGTTTACAGGGGAGGAAGTGATGTTCTTGTGGTGCTAAGGCATTTCTGAGAAAAGTGTGCTTTCTGACCTGCCTCGATATGCATTCATAAAGTCGGTCACTCCTAGGTTTCAGTCTGTGCTGTTGAAATCCTTTATTTCATTAAAATGGATCTGTCTTTTTTAAAAACATCATCACCTTAGGACAAATGTTTCTCAGCCTGTTGAGGATGCTGTGAAAGACTCATTTCCTGTTTGTCTGTGTTAAATGACATAGGTGAAGACAGCAAATGGGTCAGAAGAAGAGGAAATAAATGGAATTAGATTTTTGGGTGCTTAATGATTGGATGTCTGCCATAGCTGTTCAGTAGTTAGGAATAACACAATGCTTGAGCTTTTATGAGATTATTTTATCAGCAGAATTAAATTGATATATTTGAAATTTGGTTTTAAAACATTTTGATAAAAGTTCATATGGGGGGGGGGGGGATCCCCAGCCCTTAACTACTGTGGTTATGCATAAAGATAATAAATTTAACTCAAGAGGAGAACTAAAATGAAACTTCTTTCAGTTGCATTTTATAATGTGCTTTCATAGCAATATAGTGAGTATGTACATATAATTGTGCATGATTTGTTTTTCAGTGGGAAAACATTAGTGAATGAACAAGGATTTTAAGCAAAGCCATATGTTTATCAGTGCATGCAAAGTATTGATTATCCTGTTTTAGATTTTACATCCATGGAATACAAATGTCATTTTTAAAAACTTACTGTTTGAACGTCTTGCTCTTTCATTTCTCTTAATGTCACAATTATTTATTTGGCCTGTTCTACTCCAGATGTGACTGTTGAGGATACATTAATTTATATTCAGTTTCCATGGGCCCCTGTCCCCATCTGTACATCATTTCTGCTTTCCGTTTTGTCCCTGAGGAGTTCACCTATTCATAGTGTAGGTTTCATTTGCTGTGTAAACAAAATAAACATACAATGCAAAATCCCCATGATACTGTAAAATAATTCTTTCAAACATCTTAGTGGGTCACAGTTTGTTTTTGTTTTTTAAAGACATTTCAGGGGTGGCAACCATTTGTCTGTTTATTGCACTCTGGAGGGGAGACTTTTCATAACGGTGCATATTTTCTCAGGGTTGGTGAAGTTCATTTCTTATTTTTTAAAGAAAAAAAAATAACAACCAAAACTGCATTTAGGATTAGCCTGAAATGTATTGTGTACAATTATTTGTATGTCAATAAACTTTTTCCCTCTCTCGTATGTGCTTGTAAAATTCATTTTTAGATTTCTTTGTTGTAAAAAGAAACATCAAGGAAGCGTGAGGGTGTTTTTTTTCTTTGACATTTACAAATAAAGAGGATATGAGTTATTTATTCTAGAATGTTGCTGCAAAGTCCTTATCTACATGTGGCACTAAACAAGGATTTGTTGTGGGATTTGAGAAGGCTGCGCAGTGCTTCAGTGTTAAGCACCCAAAACTCTAGGGGACTGGCACTAATTTCCTCTCTCTCATAAAACAACATAGTATTCATAACAACTCAAGAGGCTTGACATAAGTAATGATGGCATATGCAGGCGAAGATTACCACCCAGCAGTGTAATCAAGGTGCTAGGTACTAATGCAAGTTAAATTGAGACAATAATGCTGAAACTTGCATTGTGGGATTAGGAGAGTACTTGAAATGCTGACATCGGCATCTCCTGAAAGAGTGCCTGTCTTGCTTTCAATTCCTGTTTATACTTAATGACCTCAAAATTTGTATGTCGTTAACACCATGTACTGAAGTGGGAGAGAACAAGGTTTGGGAGGGAGAAGATTCCCTGTCTTAGTTGACTTTTGTCTCTTCTGGTAATTGGTGGCTTTTCCTGCCATATTAGAGAGCAGCACATGAAGCAGCAGCAAGGCCCCAGAGGTCTACATAAACATGCTGCTAGCATGGAAAGCCTCATGCTCCCCGGCACCAGGCAATAATTTACATACTTTGAATGAAAAGTCATTTATGCCTGCAAAATCATTATTACTAGAACAAATTTAAATACTAGTTGTATGGAAATTTGTTTTTTCTTTTTCTTTTTTGAAATAAAGTCATATTAAAATTTGATGCCCAGATCAATATTGTGAGACTCAGGTAATTAAAGTTGTCTTGTTTGTTTGGCTCCTTCGAAATAAAAAGGGCTTAATACAGACTAATTACACAGAATTCTTCATATACTGTAGGATAATAGTGGCAGCAATTTAAAACAGCATTAAAGGGGAATTAATAAAGGAGTACTGACTCATTTCTACTGTATTAAGCTGCTTGAAGTGATATCTCAATTTAAGTTTCAGCCCTCTGTTGCATGATTGATAAACCTTGATGTTTTGTAAGGGTAATCAAAAATATTTACTGCTCCTAATTAATGAGACCTGGGTTTTTTGTCAGTTCATGAAAAAAAGACACAATAAACTAAAAAAACTGATGTGGATTTTAGGAACTTCTTGGTTTGTATGTGTTTTTAAAATGCATGCTTTGTAATGAAACTATCCTGGCTAATATGCATGTTTTGAAACTAAGATGCAGATTTTCATAGAGAGAAAAGTTGTTGTTAATGAGATATGTGGCAAAATTAAGAATCATGGGTTGTAAAAAAGTTGTCATTGTTTTCATGTGGATTGCCGTTGAGTTTACTTTTTCCACTCCTGTAGTCAATGAAACTTAAGATATTTCTTTCTCAAACTTCAGGAAGAAAGCTAAACTACAATTTCCTAGCTGCATTTCCAATCTGAGAGATGCAACATGCTGGAATAATTTTTAAAAATCACATTGATTATAATACCATGTTCTGTTGATAGAGGTTTGTATATGTGTGTGAATAAGAGGGTTTCCCATTAACCATTTTTGGACCATTTCTCTTTAAATAGCTAACCACACTCTTCTCTAATGCTCAATGTCACATATGTGTTAGCATATCTGCCCTTGTAGCTGTGTTCAAAACTCTGCTGAAGGTGAGAGAGACTCATTGAACACTTCTTTTTGTATTAAAAATGAGGGCTAGTTTGTTCATTAATTTCTTTCTTTCAAATGCCATGTCAGCCCTCTGTAGAAATTCACAATGCCAGTAGCCCTGAGACAGCTTTTCACCATGGTCCAGTGAAAGTTTCTGATGAAATTACAGGTGCAGGGAAATGCAGAATTAGAAATCTGATGTTGCAATACTTGTGAAGCTATAGCTTTGTTGATGACAGGACAATTCCATTTTTGACAGTTTAATTTACTTTTGCCAGTGGACAAGAGCAAAAGGAGAATGTGGGGTTAGCCACCTGCCCCATTGTACTATGCCTCACATACTAGGTTGCAAAATCATGACTCTCTCAACCTGTCGTGCTCAAATGAGAAGGTTTTCAGCTGGGAAAATGGAATATATCAGTGCATGTAATATTGCTTGACCTCATAAAACAAAAGGAAAAATTGCAGATTCTGACAGCCATTATGAATCTTGTACCAGCATCCAAACGACTCTGAGCTGCGTACAGTACATGTTTATAATAGAAAAAAACAGCATTGCCACATTGACTTACAATATAGAGCAAAAAATGACTTGTCAGTAATTCGTTCTAAGATGTTAAAGAGGCTGTTGAATTTACTAGTATATACACAGAAGAATGTTTACCCTAGAGCAGAATGCAGAAATAGTCCATATGCCAAGATGGTATGTTGGCGTTATTCATGGTATTACATTGCAGCAGGGAACAAAAAGTAGAATCTTTGTTACGCTTCTCATTGTAAGATGTGTAAAACCTACTTAATCTGTAAAATGTGTAAACTATACTGCCTCTTCCAAGAAATGGTGACTATTTTGCATGAACAAAATAGATGCAATTTCAAATAAACTTTAACCGATGAAGTCTATAAAAGCAAAGCATAATTTCCATACCTGACCTTTGTTCCCTTTTTGTGAATCTAGTATATTTGTTGTCGTGAAACTCTTGGATGCGTTTTGGAACAATAACAATAATAATATTCCAATTTGTTTAGAATGGCCTTACGGTCTGCCTTGAATAATAGCATGAAACGTAGGGTCCATTACGCCATTTTTGTTTTAGATTTACTTATGTGATTATCCTTGTTTCTCTATGTTTGGACTGCTTTCAGAAGTTTAGAACTCTTCAATTTTTTGGAGCCCTCTGAACTGATTTGACTGATGGACATTTATATACAGTAGAGTCTCACTTATCCAAGACTCGCTTATAGAATCATAGAATCATAGAATAGTAGAGTTGGAAGAAACCACATGGGCCATCCAGTCCAACCCCCTGCTAAGAAGCAGGAAATCGCATTCAAAGCACCCCCGACAGATGGCCATCCAGCCTCTGCTTAAAAGCCTCCAAAGAAGGAGCCTCCACCACGGCCCCGGGGAGAGAGTTCCACTGTCGAACAGCTCTCACAGTGAGGAAGTTCTTCCTGATGTTCAGGTGGAATCTCCTTTCCTGTAGTTTGAAGCCATTGTTCCGTGTCCTAGTCTGCAGGGCAGCAGAAAACAAGCTTGCTCCCTCCTCCCTATGACTTCCCTTCACGTATTTGTACATGGCTATCATGTCTCCTCTCAGCCTTCTCTTCTGCAGGCTAAACATGCCAAGCTCTTTAAGCCGCTCCTCATAGGGCTTGTTCTCCAGACCCTTAATCATTTTAGTCGCCCTCCTCTGGACGCTTTCCAGCTTGTCAACATCTCCCTTCAACTGTGGTGCCCAAAATTGGACACAGTATTCCAGGTGTGGTCTGACCAAGGCAGAATAGAGGGGGAGCATAACTTCCCTGGATCTAGACGCTATTCCCCTATTGATGCAGGCCAGAATCCCATTGGCTTTTTTAGCAGCCGCATCACATTGTTGGCTCATGTTTAACTTGTTGTCCACAAGGACTCCAAGGTCTTTTTCGCACACACTGCTGTCAAGCCAGGCGTCCCCCAATCTGTATCTTTGATTTGCATTTTTTCTGCCAAAGTGAAGTATCTTGCATTTGTCCCTGTTGAACTTCATTTTGTTAGTTTTGGCCCATCTCTCTAGTCTGTCAAGATCGTTTTGAATTCTGCTCCTGTCTTCTGGAGTGTTAGCTATCCCTCCCAGTTTTGTGTCATCTGCAAACTTGATGATCGTGCCTTCTAACCCTTCATCTAAGTCGTTAATAAAGATGTTGAACAGAACCGGGCCCAGGACGGAGCCCTGCGGCACTCCACTTGTCACTTCTTTCCATGATGAAGACGACGCATTGGTGAGCACCCTTTGGGTTCGTTCGCTTAGCCAATTACAGATCCACCTAACCGTAGTTTTGTCTAGCCCACATTTTACTAGTTTGTTTGCCAGAAGGTCGTGGGGGACTTTGTCGAAGGCCTTACTGAAATCCAGGTACGCTACATCCACAGCATTCCCTGTATCGACCCAACTCGTAACTCTATCGAAAAAAGAGATCAGATTAGTCTGGCATGACTTGTTTTTGGTAAATCCGTGTTGACTATTAGCAATGACCGCATTTGTTTCTAAGTGTTCGCAGACCACTTCCTTAATGATCTTTTCCAGAATTTTGCCTGGTATTGATGTGAGGCTGACCGGACGGTAATTGTTTGGGTCGTTCTTTTTTCCCTTCTTGAAGATAGGGACCACATTCGCCCTCCTCCAATCTGCTGGGACTTCTCCCGTTCTCCAAGAACTCTCGAAGATAATTGCCAGTGGTTCTGAAATAACTTCCGCTAGTTCCTTCAGTACTCTTGGATGTAGCTGATCTGGCCCTGGGGACTTGAATTCGTTTAGAGTGGCCAGGTGTTCCTGGACAACTTGTTTCCCTATTTGGGGTTGGATTTCCCCCAATCCTTCATCCATTCCATGTTGCTGAGGTTGAAGATGGCTTTCTTTTTGTGAGAAGACCCAGGCAAAGAAGGCATTAAGTAGTTCTGCCTTTTCCCTGTCCCCTGTCGCCATCACCCCATCTTCTCCTTGCAATGGCCCTATCGCCTCCTTTTTCTTCCTTTTTCTACCAACGTAAGCAAAAAAGCCTTTTTTGTTGTTTTTTATGTCCCTGGCAAGCCTGAGCTCATTTTGCGCTTTAGCCTTGCGAACCTTTTCCCTACAGGTGTTGGCTATACGTTTGAATTCTTCTTTGGTGATTTCTCCCCTTTTCCACTTCTTGTGCATGTCACTTTTGAGCTTTAGCTCAGTTAGAAGTTCTTTGGACATCCATTCTGGCTTCTTTGCACTTGTCTTATTTTTCTTCTTTGTTGGCACTGTTTGCATTTGCGCCTTATCCAAGCTTCTGGATTATCCAAGCCATTTTTGTAGTCAATGTTTTCAATATATCATGATATTTTGGTGCTAAATTCGTAAATACAGTAATTACAACATAACATTACTGCGTATTGAATTACTTTTTCTGTCAAATTTGTTGTATAACATGATGTTTTGGTGCTTAATTTGTAAAATCATAACCTAATTTGATGTTTAATAGGCTTTTCCTTAATCCCTCCTTATTATCCAAGATATTCGCTTATCCAAGCTTCTGCCAGCCCGTTTAGCCTGGATAAGTGAGACTCTACTGTATTGACATAATCACAAATACAGTACCCTATTCAAGCAACAATATGTGCAAATAAGAGTGTTTACAATGAATCAGTTTTTCATTGTCAATCGGTGCCTGAAATTTGTCTCTCTATTTGCCCGTAGTATCACTCCAGGCACCACCCCACATCTGTGCACACACATAAATACCATACAACAATAATGGAAGTCATGATTGATAATTGATCTGCAGGTCAAAATCAAAGCTTGGTGAAGTTATAATTCTGAGGATGGCACATTGCTTGCATAATGGACTATTACCTGAATTGTTTCGCTTTTTCAAATCTCATTGAAAGACCTGGAGGTGACAATGAGCAACTGTTGCTTAAATTCCTGGCTTCCATAGGGGCCCTTAGAACCAAGATAATAGGGAACCTGTGGCTTGGACAGCCACTGTGGCTCAGGATAGGCAGTTTCTAAGCCACACTCACACACTGCCTTGCTCTCTGATCCTTCTGTCCCCTGGAATGAGGCATAGGTAGCTTGAAACAGATAACTTCCTTCTCTTAGTACCACTTTTTCCTCTCTTCATTTGCCACTATCCCATGTTCCTTTTGCCATTGTTATCTTTATCCCCTGGCGGTATAACACTAGTAGAAAATCTGCGCAGCTGGTTGCTTTCCTCACCAGAGGGATTATTCTGAGAACTGCAGTAGAATGATTAACTTTTCCAAGTTCTTGTGGGGACCATAGTGAGACAGGGATAACCACAGTAAATTTTGGTCTTTTACTGGCTTTAATAGTTTTATTAAAATTATTTAGAATATTGTAATAAATGATAATATCATTATTGATAGGATGAATAGAATTAAATAATATTAAACAACATAGGTATGAAATTGGTTGATAGAATGTTGTATAGCTGATTGCATTTTATTTGCTTGGTTTTTGGTCAAGAATTGTGATATTGACACACACACCTTAACATAACATTGTTAATAGTGATTTACAGAAATATTGTTCTTTGCATTCCTATTCTGTGCATTTTTGTTTGAAAGGAAGCAACGTTTATTTCAATGCTGTTGAGCACCTAGCATCTTAGTTTTCATTTCTCCACAGAGCACTTCATCTTCAAAATAATATTTCCAGCCTTACCATTTCATATTTTGCTTGCACAAGAGTCCTGATAGCACAGGTTTAGCCATGTTGTTTAAACCAAACTTATAATTTTGTTTTTAACTTCACAGAACTTACAAATGCAAACAGTATTATCTAGCTTTAGGAGTGTATAAATTTTAGAGGAACTTGAAACTTACACGCTGCCATGGCAGAAGTTGTTGCAATAAGATCTAATATAAGTGTCATCTTATTCACTTGGAAATGCAAGGCATTATCTGTCTACATATTGAGGTTTTAAATTGTTATCCAAGCAAGCGAAAAGGGACATTTGTTTTTAGACATCACTGTTTTCAGATCAGGTTGGCTCATAAAGAGTATTGAGAAAGATACTCTTCCAAATCTTTGGGGAATAGAGACTGTTCTTGCCTTGGCTAATTGGAATGGCTTATGTGTGGGCAGGTTATCCTCTCATACTAACTGTGGCTGTGATATTTACCTATCTCTCCTTTCTCAAATGGAGCCTAATACACAACATAGTGTTTCTTGGCTGCTTTGTGTTTGCTGGAACTTAAGTGTACTTGAATTAAATTGCAGCTCATGAATGCAGCGAGAGTGCCAGCATGTCAAAATAAAGCAAAGTCAGGATTATCAGTCACAATTATCTGTGAGCTGTCAGGAATCTAAAGGTGCCTGGAAGTAATTCCATACTGCCAAAAGATGTTCCCATTTGGCCAGGCCAAAACACCCAGATTCTCCCAAATCTGCATCCTGTTGTAATATTATTGTGGTAATGTCTAAGTGTGGCCAGTCTTCATGAAAGATCATGGCATGTGGAATATATATCATTCTTGTCTATCGTGTACTTGTGTATAGGCATGTCACCAGCTACAGTTAGTCCATCCAAGAGTTATGTATTGTATTCTCTGCTCACAAGGCCCATTAACATTCAGGAACAAAGGAAGACAACCAGCTTTTCCTCCACCATTTGGTCTTGTTTATTTTTCTCTCACCTTTTACAAGTTAACATGGGAGTGTGACTCAGAGGGTCCAAACAATCTAGGAAATTAGATTAGCATTTGAAGGTTCAAATACAAAACCAGTTCAGACACAATAGGAAATCATGGTAATAAGAGGATTTGATGTAAGTATCTTCATCAAATGTCCCTTGCTCTTCATGCCGAAGGGAAAAATGTGAAAGGGAAGAAAATCTTTTTTGTGAGTTGAAAATAAACAAACATTTTAGCATGGGAATATCAGAATTCATGCTTGTTCAGGCTGGAATTTGACGTTCATATTTGATTTTCATTTTTTCACAAACTATGGTTAATATGAAAATAAATTCATTTCAAATAGCAACAGAAATCTTTGTATGTCCTATGTGTGAGAGCTAGAGACATTTCCTGGTGAATTTCCATTCCCAGGCAACAGGAGAACCACATAGTGACCTTCACACATATAGATTCACACATTTATCATTCCACTTACACCCACCAAGTTGGTTGGGTGATATGATTATGCCTGCCAGCATCTGGATCCATCATGCATTGATCCAGATGCTTATTGGAACTAAGCCTTTTCATCGGTAACCAGTAAACCAGTTGACACTACTGCTTGTTAATATATATGATCTGTGTGTTTGTTGATCAGGTGGATCCTAACTTGCTGATGAACCTGGAAGAACAATCTGTACTTCCAAAAAAACCCCAAAAAACAAAAAAACAAAAAAAACCAGCCAACCAACCTGTACACCGGTTTAGTACTATCGATTTGTCTCCATACTAGCAAAGCAACAGAAAGTGGTGAGAGTGCAGACATTTGCTTCTGTTTGAAATTCACAAACAGCAATGCTGAATTGAAGTTTCACAATGCAGTAATACATCACGATAAAAGTGCAGCCATATTCCTTGGTCAGCTGTGAATCACATGCATGAAACTAGCTGTAACCCATAGAAAATATAATGACATCACTTCAGTTACTTTGTACATACAAATGTGAGAGAAGTGGCAATAAGGGAGATATTGTAAATGGAGGCTGTGGTCAGTAGTTTAGAGATGTGTGCAATTCTTCCTTAATTATAAGGGTCTTTGGTTATTTTACAAGACGTGTAAATATTAATTTCCTTGAAACTGTGAGGACTTTTTGTTTTGGGAAAAGTGTTTAAAGTGTCAGGAAAATCCACTCTCTCTTGCCCTTTTTAACTTATTGTGTATGTTTAAATTATAGGGAGCATGCGATTTTTCAGCAGCAGCTGCTCACAGGAACAGCCACAACAAAAGCTTTCTGGAGGATCTTTCAATTGTATGGTGTTTTCCCCCCTTTCCTCCTTGTAAGACTGTCAGCATGTGATCCGCAGCCCTGACATGCACACATAGACTAGTTTTTCTCCTTCAGATCAGCAGCTTTGGACAGCTTCTGTTTTTGGCACCCTTTTCAACCTGCTCTGTCTTGTCATTTTAGAGTTCAATATCTGCTGCTCTGAAGGAAAAAGATTGGGATGGGTTGGACCATTGTATTTGGTCTTTTGACCCTCCATGTTGCCCATGAGCAGTGAAGGATAACTTTTGACGAGCCATGTCAGATGTGACAGGCAATCTAGTTGGGTTGAGTGGAAATGTGCTGTACAAGTTTGAAGCCTTAGTTGAGGACATTTTTCTGGTGTTCAGTGCATTTAAATTGACACAATCCTTCAGGATGTTGTTCATTTAGAAACCATAGTGTAGGTTTACATTTATGAAATCTGTATGCACTTGCCCCTCCTTAAGCAGGATGGCATGTGTTTTTGGTGCAAAACCCATTTCTAAAGCATTTGGCATCATTCATCAAGAAAGTTTTGTTTGCATTTCAATATCATAGCTATGTTTGTCTTCCTTGCTATGTTTTGTGGGTTTTATTAAGCAGCTGCTTCTTTGGTTTCAAGTAACATGTACTCACAGCATTACAGTTGCAGGGCATTTAGTGTTTTTCCCCTCAACATAGAGAGAGATCAATACTTCTTAAATACTTGTAAAATAAGAGTTTGTACTCAAAACTATAGGAAATATAACCTCATTTTCTGTACCTTTTATTTAATCTGAACCTGAAATGTTTTTCTTCTCCGTTTCCAAGAGAACATTGTTTGTATTTTGTTGTAGGAAAACTATTTTATGAGAAGGTTATTTCAATGGGTGTAGGACTGTAAAATAAAGAATACAGTACAAACAGCTATCTTGTTTGGATAGGGACAATGGAAGGAAATTCAACAGGGTAGGTGGTTATGAATCTCACTAAGCTCAAGTTGTTCTAGGATGAGCCAAGAAACTGGAATAGTAGTGCTTCGCTTAGAAACCTTCTTTGTCAACTGAATCTTTTTCAACGTGAATATTTTGTTTCATACACTAGGTGCTTTAAAAAGAAAAGGATCCCCTTATCTAGAGACAAATCTGTTCATTTAAGATTTTGCTTGTCTGTTTGTTGGAATAGTTGCTCTTAACTCTAGACTTCCCTAGTCCCCTGGGTCACAGTTCCTTTTTGATGAGGCCAAAAGGTTACATATGTCCCAGTGAGCCTTTCCCCCTTTTGAATAAAGGATTCTCCTTCCCATTCCATGTACTGCTTTTACACTTCCCACAAGCTTCAAGATGGTTTGGCTCTATATCTCTGAGGAATGGAGGGATGCCTGGTTGCACAAAGTTCATTGCACTGTGGCCAGATTCTTCTGTAATCAGTATAGTTCATTATTTCATTTCCAGTTCCTTGCAAGGCAGTTTAGCAAAGGCTTGCCTTGTAAAAAGGAGGCAAACTTTCCTCAGTAGATATTCTAAATATCTGGTTGAACTTTTTCTGCATTATGTATTTTATAGTATAAATTTCAACTTTTACAAAACATCATAGCAAATGTGTTATATTTAGCAGCATGTCTCTCGGGGCCCTTCTACACAGGCCCTAAAATGCATAACAAACTGGAATTTTTTTTAAAAGGGGGGGAGGGTAAATGACATTTGCTGAAAATGCATGTGGGATCGCATTAATGGATGAAAACAACGTGTTAAAAAGGTATGCTTAAAATCTGATTTTGGCCTTAAAATGTGCATATTCGCATCACTTTACATCCTAATGCAAGAAAAACACATGACTTCATTGCTACATGCTCGTGGGAAGTGCTCCAGCACATGTGCCCATTTTTAAATCCCAGATCAGCTGATGAGGGCTATAAACAAATGAAGACACAGACACATAGGTGGAAGCACAATTGGAAAGCAATTCCCATGAGAACTCTCTGCAAGTATTCCTTTGTTCTGATTTTTATGAAATTAAACAAAGCTTGAATGTATACAGTGGGCACCAGCATGGCAGGCACGTGACCCCAAAGGGAAATGGGATTCAAGAGGGAAAAGTTAAAGGCAGCAGGAGGTTGAGGAAAGATAATGACAAGAAATCTGCCTATGGGCACATTCAGATATCCGCATCAGTGCTTATGAGGTCCAGTGCATCTCAGAGAGTCAATTAAAAGAAAAGTAAAAGTAAACTTCCAGAAGCTGTCCCCCATCATCTTGCGGATTTCTAAAATTTGCTACAAATGAACTTGTCAAGACTCTGGGGAGCATTTACTGGGACCAACAGCTTCGTTTTTGGACTTGCTGGCAGGTACTGCAATTTTTTGCCCCACTTTTTTTGTCCCAGCTTATGAGACTGTGTTGAAGGGCCCTCAGTATGTCTGTCGAGCCCTAAAAAGTTGTTTTCTTTTCCATATCTTTAAATCTAAGGAAGGATACTAAGGGCAATAAAGATACATTGCAAAAATATCAAAGCAGTACAATCAAATATTCTGGCACATCCATGTTCTGCTATACCAGTCCATAGTTTTTTTTTTAATGATGTGCAATTTGTATTGCACTTTTCTCAACTTGTCATTGTGCATGGTTCTTGACTTCTGAGAAAACAGGTAACTTTTCCAAAGTCAGCCTTCATTGGTAAATGTTTATGGATGAAGATAAATCAGTAATTTGTGTGGGGTGTAGAAGAGATACTGTAAGCCACATTGCACATTGCATCTCCTAAAAGTACTTCATACGGAGCACTAATTCTGCATAATTCCTCAGCAATTCTGTATTTAACAGCCCTTTTGGTTTATTATATTGATCATTGTTCTGTGTGGATTCTGCATTTTCCTTCAGTATGTTTCATGACATTTTCAGTAGTGAAGTTTTTCATTCATTGAAGATGTTCTGTCCTCAAAATATCATTTGGATATATATATATATATTTAAAAATCTAATAGTTGACACAAAGTTATCACAAGGTTTCTCTGAATACATATTTCATGTGTAGTTTCAGTCCTATACATCAAAGATAATAAACCAGAGCTTGCAGATACTTTTAACAAAATTAAAAGCTCATGTCTGGTAAATCAGATGTATATGAGAACATGTATTTTTCCACTGGCAGAAAGGTGGGAAATAAATTATATGATTCACCTTTTATCTATAAACCCTACTGCAGCTGCCTGGAATGAAGTACATCTGGCCTCCACAAATACTTTTTCCATTGATTCAGTAACCTGCAATTTGAAAATATATTTAAAATATCCCCAAAACAAACCTTGGTTTTTTCATTTTATATAAGATATTTTACTATACCATAATACTCAATGGGACTTGAGCATCCAAAAATTTTGATATCCAAGAGGAGTCATGGAATCCCACCAAGTAACAAGGGCCCACGGTATCTACAATGTATTTCTCAATAAGCAGTAAGTATTCCTGGGAATGTATTCCTTTGCCCACTTTTTACTTTGAAGGGTATTATCGAAATTACATCAATTCTGAGCCTTTTATGTCATGTTTCAAGAATTGAGAACATTACCCTAGGATGGAATAATGTAGTATTAGCACAAAAACAACTGTTTAGTTCAATTGAAAAGGTTTTTCATTTTAATATTGTTTTTGTTATTGTTTTAACCAACTGTGTTTAATATCACTTGATTATTTCCTCTTCAAATGGTCTTTTGCCTTGGATAGAAAGAGTAGGTTCTCTTTCCTAGCCCATTAAGAGTTAAATTTTGGTCTGTTTAATTAACTTGCATTCCCTGAGTAGCTGTTGTTGCAGCAGCAGAATATGAAAGTTTCAGTCATTTTAGCACACAGTTACTGTATATACTCGACTATAAGCTGAGTTTTTCAGCCTTTTTTCAGGCTGAAAAAACTGTCCTCACCTTATACTCGGGTGAGGGTCTTAACGAGAAGGCAAGGGCCTGAAAGAAGAGCCCTTTCCCCATGCCTTCCTGCAAGGACCCTCACCTCTCCTCCTCCCTCACCCCCTCGGTGGTGGAGGAGGGAACCGCCACTGACGAAAGTGCACCTGGGGCAAGGGAGGAGGGGGAAAAGGCACGTGAGAGGCAAGGGAGGAGGGAAAGGTGCACACTTTTCTCCCCTCCTCCCTCGCCCCTTGCATCTGTCAGGGATGCTTTGATTGTGCTTTTGGTGCATGAAGGCAGAAGGGGGTGGGACTAGATGGCTCAAGGGGTCTTTTCTAACCCTCTTTATTATTATTATTATTATTATTATTATTATTATTATTATTATTATTATTGAGGCTGGGTGGCTATCAGGGGTGCTTTGATTGAGCTTTTGCTGCACGAATGCAGAAGGTTCTTGGATTAGATTGTCTTTAGAGGTCCCTTCCAACTCTGTTATTATTATGAATATTAAGATTATTAAGGCTTCATAGTCATCTGTCAGGGATACTTTGTGCATTTGCTGCATGAAGGCAGAAGGGAGTTGGACTAGATGGCCCGTGCAGTCTCTTCCAACTCTATTATTATTGATATAGTATTAATATTATTAAAGCTCAGTGGCCATCTGTTGGGGTTGTTTTGATTGTGCTTTCCCTGCATGAAGGCAGAATGAAAAGGATTGAACTAGATGGCCTTTAGAGGTCCCTTCCTAGTTTGAAAGTGTTATTTTCTATTTCATTGGGTTTTCTGGGGCTGAGAGTGTGTGACTTGCCCAAGATCACCCAGTGGGTTTCCATGGCTGAGTGGGAATCAAGCCACAATTAGAGTTCAACTCTCAAACCACTACACTACACCATGCTTAAGAGCCCCATAGAAACCAACCAAGAAGGGAAGGGGGATTTCTCTCCTGGATAGCAATGAGTTGAAGAGCCCCATAGAAACCAACCAGGAAGGTGCATGTTCATGGCGGAGAGACGGACACATTAGGACTCCGAGGAGAGTGCTTTGGAGGGCGACTGGGTAGAGCAGCAGCTCCCTTCCCCCCGTGGATTGAGGCAGAAGGGAACAGCAAAACCAGGAGGTCAGCCGAAGATCCAAAAGGGTTCTTTTCCTCAAGAGGAAAGCCCAAAAGGATCTGGTATTGACCTCAAGGTACCGCAGGTCGCTCCAGTAGTGTGCAGGCAATCGGCCTACAAATCTCTGACCGCACGCATTTTAAACTTAAAGGAAGAAAAGGAGGAGAAGGAGAGAAGTAGAGACATGTGGAAACATAAGTGTGAAAGAAATAAAAGGTTATCGAAAAGAGGCAAGGGGATTCCCATGAGAAAAGAAGAAGAGTCCCTTCGGGTGAGAAGGGCGGGATAGAAATATTGGAAATAAATAAATAAATAAATAAAATCCCAGGAAACAGGGAATGGAGGTGGAAACAAAAGAGCAAGAATGAGAGAGGTATCAATTTATATTGGACTAGAAAGAGAGGCTGACCTTGAAACAGATTTGTTGAGTCTATGAGGGGGCTAAAAGTAAACAAGGGTAACACCCAGAGCGTGGAAGGAGGAGGGGTGTGGAAACGAACCAGGAAGGGAAGGGGGATTTCTCTCCTGGATAGCCAGGGGCTCTTAAACCCCAATGCTAGCCAGGAGAACACTTCCTCATATATCCGAAGGTTATCCAAAGGTATTCCGAGGCATGGGCTCCAATGCTTCGAATTGGAAGGTTAAATTCGAAGCGGCAAACCACCTCAGAACCCCGTTCAGATTTATTACGATTAATGATTTTATTACGATTAATGACGATCCCAATTAATTTGCACATGCCTAATTGTTACCTACTTGTGCTCTTCAGCATGGAAAGAGTACAAATCTGAATAAAGAAAGTAATATGTCGTGGTTGGACAAAGCATTTTTGGCAGTGGGGTAGCAGACTTGCAATCAAGAAGATGTGTCACACTTCAATACACACATAGTTGACCATATCCATTTAAATTAAAATTAACTTTTCTAAAAGTGAAGTGTATTGCTATTGATTTCAGTATCATTATTAAACTATCTCAAAAAAGTCTCTTGTAATATCTTCTGCACAATTGGATCTGGTTATACTTATAAACACAAGTATGTGAGAATAAGGCTTTAAAAATCATTGTAGTATTGTGTGCCAAGAATTTATGTACAAAAAGAATTTAAAAGCTGAAGATGCAGGCTTATTTGTACTGAGGATTTAAAGCTGCCTTGAAAAATATCTAGAGCTCATGAGAAAGCGCTATGTCAAGAAAGGCTTTTAGCCCATGCAGCTGAGTGGTAAAAAAAAAAGAAAAAAAAGGGGGGGGGGGAGTGTGTCCTTTATCTTTGCTGCTTTCAAATCAAAGATGTACAGTAACCTACTTCTCTGGTATATATCTCTGCAAGTAGACCTGACATAAATTTGCGAGTTTATATGTGTTTTTCTGTTTCCGCCCATCACTCATTCAACCTTTTACTCTTATAATGGAATGCAGCCCAATGACTGTATCCCATCTAAAAGTCAAATTTAGGTTTTGTTAAAATCATAACCAAATTGCCCTATTAGTTGCAATAAGACATACCCATAAAATAAGCCATAGCAGGATTTCTAAGCATTTGCTCAATATAAGCCATATCCCAAAAAAAGACATAGTGATAGGCGTGGCTATGCAGCGTACAGGGTCGGCTCCCCTTATCAGGTTGCTCTTTGCGTTATGTAAGCTGAGGCATAGAGGGAGACTGACTCAACAGCATGGAAGTTGTAGTTCACCCTGCGTTGGGTCAAAGCACTGTGACCCCCACTGAAAATGAACCTGGACCACATTTGTCACACAGAACCCCCATGACCAACAGAACATACTGGAGGCATTTGGAAGAATTCACCTAGATTTATAGCCATTGTAGGTACTAGGATTGTAGATACTAGGCACTCTGAACTTCACCAAAGATGGACCTGGTCCTAACTTGACACACAGAACCCTCATGATCAACAAAATATACTGCAGGTCTTTAGAGGGATTGATAGGATTTGTAGTTCTGCTACATCCAGAGCGCACTATGAACCCAAATAATGACGGATCTGGACCAAACTTGACATGCATACCTGATATGCCCACATTGAATACTGGAAGGGTTTGAGGGGAATTGGCCTTAACATTTTGGTACTGGGATGTGTAGTTTTCCTGCAATCAAAGAGCACTCTGGACCCCACCAGTGATGGCCCTGAACCTAACTTAGTACACAGAACCCCCATAACCAACAAAAAATTCAGGAGGGCTTTGGAGGAAATTCACCGTGATTTATAGGAATTATAGTTCACCTACACCCAGAGAGCACTGTGAATGCAAACAGCAATGGATATGCACCAAATTTGGCATGTATACTCAATATGCCCACATTTCAATACTGGTGGATTTCCAGTGGAATTGGCTTTGACATTTAGAAGTTGTAGGTACTGGGATTTATAGTTCACCTGCAATCTAAGAGCACTCTGAACCCCACCGATGTCAGAGTGGGACCAAACTTGGCACAGAGAACCCTCGTGAGCAACTGAATATACTGCAGGGATTTGGGGAAAATTGACCTTCATTTTGGGAGTTGTAGTTCACCTGCATCTAGAGAAACAGTGACCCTCACCAGCAATGGGCCAGGACCTAACTTGGCACACAGAACCAACATGCCCAACTGTGAATACTGGCAGATTTTGGGAAAACTGCCCTGGGCATCTGGGAATTGTAGTTCACCCTAATCCAGAGAACACTAAGCCCAACTGACAATGGATCTGGACCAAACTTGGCACATAGAACCAACATGGCCAACTGTGAGTACAGATAGGGTTTGGGGGTGATTCCCTTGGAATCTGGGAGCTGTAGATCACTCTTATCCATAGAGCACTGCAGTCAAACAATGACGTATCTGGACCAAACTTGGCAGACAGACCCAAAATTGCCAACTATGAATACTGGCAGGGTTCGAGGAGGATTGACCCACGATTCTGGGAATTGTAGTTCACCCACACCTAACTGAGAATACCTAACATCCAAAAACAAACAATGCCTTTTTCAAATAACCCGGGAACCGTCAAGTCCCCAAGCTAGTACTTAATAAATATAAGATATCTCCAGAAAATAAGCCATAGTATGTCTTTTTGAGGAAAAATAAATATAAGACATTGTCTTATTTGCGAGGAAATATGATACATACTACTTTCTCTGCACAGCATCTGTCTTTTTTGCAATTTAATTATAGTTCTCTATGATAGAAACCATGGCAATGAAGTAACAATGATTTCATGGATGAGCTCAGTGTTTCCTTCCTAGATTCCAAGGTAATTATGTAATTCTGGAAAATTATTACTATTATTTCTCCATTTTAACCAAAATTGGATTCAGAGTAGCTCACAGTTTAAAAGAACAATACATTGATACCTTGATTTAAGAGTTTAATTTGTTCTGTGACTGAGCTCTTAATTCAAAATGCTTTAATCTGAAAGCAGTTTTTCCATTGAAATGCAGTTACAGTAGAGTCTCACTCATCCAACATAAACGGGCCGGCAGAACATTGGATAAGCGAAAATGTTGGATAATAAGGAAGGATTAAGGAAAAGCCTATTAAACGTCAAACTAGGTTATGATTTTACAAATTAAGAACCAAAACATCAACAGAAAAAGCAGTTCAATACATGGTAACGTTATGTAATAATTACTGTATTTGCGAATTTAGCACCAAAACATCACAATGTATTTAAAAAATTGATTACAAAAACATTGGCTACTAACAAATTGACTACAAATAAAGATAGAATTGCATAAAATGAACTTACAGTAACAACATTGTCAGAAATTAAATCCGTAAAAGGTTCAGCCCTTGCTTCGTAAAGAAACAGCTGTGGATCCGAGCAGAGGCAAACTGCATTGGATAATCCAGGACGTTGGATAAGCGAAAGTTGGATAAGTGAGAGACTACTGTAATTTGTTCCGCCCCCAACCCCCATTGTTTTTGTTACATGTTTTTAAATAAGAAATTCTACTTTATAAATACGGCTTCTATTTCTGATAACTACTTTTTCTCTTCCCGCTTCCTCCTGTTCATCAGTGGAATATGCCTTTGGAGGTTTTTAAACAGAGGCTGGATGGACTTCCTGCATGTCAAGGGGTTGGACTGGATGGCTACTGTGGTCTTTTCCAATTCTTATGAGTCTCCTCTGTTGCATAACTTAGTTCCAAAATTTCTTGACCTTGTGCACTTGCTGTCTGGGTTGATAGTCCTACATTCTAAAGCAACTCTTCAATATTATTTTTTTTACTTTATCAATTATTTTGCCTTTTATTCAGTTCTACCATACTTGCTATTCACCAATGCAGTCATTTTGTATAATTCTTTTAGGTCAGTGATTCCCAACCTTTTCTTGACCAGGGACCACTTGAACAGGGACCACTTTGACCATGGACCACTCTCCAACATTAGTACCAAAAGGGTTTTTGGTCAACTTTAGATTTGTTTTGGTTATTTGGGGTGCTGATTCAGAAAATTGCATTGGAAAGACCACATTAGCTCTAGTTTCTGATAGAGAACGTATGCCATCCAGTAGTCGTCATCTGCTCACCCACAGAAAACCATATTTAATAATTTAGAAAACAATATTTAATCATTAATTACGTAAATCAATAAAATGAAAGGAGGTTCACGGACCGGATTTTCATTCTCACGGCCCACTGCTGGGCTGTACCCCACAGGTTGGGAATCACCATTTTAGATAGTTCTGTGTCAAATGTGGGTTATTCACTTCAGTCTGTCTTAACACATTATCCTGCCAAGATTAGAAGATTCCTTCCATTCATGTCAACTGAGCAAATTGTCAAATGTGCAAATTTATATATGTGCTGTGAGATCATACTTGCCACAGGGAAACTTTTGTCTGGAATGGTTTGATTTTTAAGAAACGGGGCTATTAAACCTTTGTTTATGCGGCATGTTATTGCTGCCACTTTGGGGTAAGAAGGGCCAGGTATAAATATAGTAAATAGTAAATAAATAAATAAACTTCTAGAATCTTTATGATTTCAAAATGTCCTTCCACTCATCTAATTTTTTGGTTGTGCAATCAAAAGCACTCAAAATGTCTTGAAAAGACTATCTGTGTAGTTTTGAGGTGCAGCTGATGATAATTGAGTGTTTCGTACACTTGGCCAAAATATGATGACTTTATTATCTACAATAGTGTTTCTTGCAAAATAGTTTACAAAATTAATTTTCTTGCAGCTTCTCATTCTGAATATTACAATGTTTGTTTATGGTATATTCAAAATACTTCGTTTAGCACTGATCTCTTTATACGGTTATATAAGAGTTTTCACAAAAGATTTGCTTTCAGCTGCATGGCTTCACCCAGAGAAGCCTCTAAAAATAAACACCCTTCATGTTAGCCTTTTTTACAGTGCTTCATACTTTAGCTCTTGTATAAATATCTGCCACATTTCCACTAGGAGTTATTGCTGTTATATATTTTACAGACACTTTACTGTCATCTAAGTGGTTTATTTTATTCCCACAGCTAGGAGAAAACTACAAAAAGAATTTTGTAATCTGAATGTGATTGTGGGCTGAGAGTAATGTTTTCAAAAGAAGCTAAAAGTAAATTATATTACTTCTTTATTGTGTTTATGAAGACTTTCCTATTGTGCTAGAAGTTAGCATTACTTTCGAAGATATTAACTGGATGTGGTTTTATTTTGACTGTGGGGTTTTGGCATCCGTTTCTCCCCTCCCTTGTTCACCATCCTTAAAAAAACTAAAGCTTCTTTAGAGATGGCTTTAATAATTAAATGCAGCATATGAAAGGCAAATATATGATTTTTATTTTTGTTTAGGATCCTTCCATTAATCTCCCATGTATATATCCCTGCATTCCAAGAAATCTTGTTTTATGATGTTGCATGTTTGGGTTGCAAGTGATCCCAAATGGTGAACCCTTCAGGTTGGCTTTGGTTGGAATAAAAGGGAAATTTCTGGTATGACCTTTCAAAATGCCACTGAATGGGCTTTCTGATGGGAAACATGGTTTGATTGACATGGCCTTCACTTTCCTCCCTGGAGACATCACTGTATCATCTACATGCTATATCAGTCTTCGGCAACCTAGAATGTAGCTGCATCTCAGATTAAAGTGCACTTTGCAACACTTAAAATTCTCCAGAAATATCCCTTAATTGGGGCGTTGATATTTCTACTGTGTGATATATGCCCTTCACTGTAAATTACACTTTTTTGCTTTTGAAAATAAGATACTTGTTTTTAACAAAACAAAAAAATCAAGGAGATTTGTAAAAACTCTCCAAAATGCAAATACTTCTTTAATCTCTGTCATACAAATTTTTAGTCAGTAAAGTTTACTCCAAATCATGCTGGGAAGATGATGTATAGCAAGGATGTGGAGTGTGTGTCGTTACCAATGTTGCTGGAATGCAGCTTCCCAGATTTACTGTGATGAAAAATGCAGCCAAAAAGCATACCATCATTAGTATACATGTAGGTGTTTCTGAAAGGTGAAGCATTCTTCCATTCTAGTAATGCATATCTCTAAAAGTGGCTTATGTGAAAGTTTTTGAATACCTGCATACTCATCTTAGACACTTCTCAGCACCACCCGGTGACAGATGTGCATGAACATTGACCCTTTTTATCTTTGAAAGTAAATCTATAGTTAATAATTAGAAACAAAATATTGGACATATGAACAACTGTGAGTTAGCTCCAAAGATTTTTTTTCCTCTGACAGAAGGGACTTCTTCTGGAAAAGGATAATTTCAACCTAGTATGTTAGGAAAATAATAGGACATGAAGTACATTAGATGATAGAAGGAGGAGAAGGAAAGAAGAAAGGGAGGGAGGGAAGGAGAGTGGGTCACTAAATGCAAAATAATAGGAGAGAGTTCTCTGAAGAGAATGATATCCTATTCAGAAAAGATGACTAGAACAGAATATAACAAGCATGTGCTTGTTTGAAGCATTATTTCTGTTTGTAGTGATAATTGTACTATGCTTGGAAATAAACTACAAGTTTAGCATTCCTTATCCAAAATTCTGAAATTGCAAATACTTCAAGATCCAAATTTGTCCACATGAGTGGCTAAGATAATGACAGCGTTTTGATGGTTCAATATATACAAACTTAGTTTCATGCACTGAGTTATTAAAATATATAAAATTACCTTCAGGCGATCTGTATGAAAGATGTGTATGAAACATACATGAATTTCATGTTTAGACTTGGGTCCCATCTACAGTATATATATATGCAAATATTCTAAAATCCAAAATACAGAACACATCTGGCCCTAAGCATTTTAGATAAGGTATGAAAATTGAGTGGCCCATCCCAATCTTTGTTTGTTTAAAAAGCTGTCAAGTGCTGACAAAACCCAAGAGGACAATTCTCGGTTATTAAATAAATTAATTTGTTTCAGAAGTTGTGGGATTTTTTTTTTACGAAACATGAGATCCCTTTTCAGATTAGCAGTTAAATAGACTTGGTGTGCTATTTCATTAAGTACAGACATATAGGTATTTGCTAAATGTCTTCATTTTCTAAGTACAGCATAAAGCTCTCAAGTCCAGGTAACTATATTTTCACCTAGTATAGCAGTGTTGTGTGATACTTAATACATAATTCTTTTGACATCTCACCCCCTTAGGAGCAACAGGTATACTGGCACCTGTTTTGTCAGTCCAGATGAAAGGACCTGACCAATATGACTCCATATCTCTTTGATCTCCCGGCAGAAGGTCAGCATATCTGCCTAGAGATTCCTCTGAAGAGCAATTTAAAAGTTGCATTTGAGCAACATCAAGTGAAATGTCTTCACATCTCATGCAGTGAGGAGCTCTTTGGTGTACTTCCTGGCTAGATGTGAGGAAAGTTATTAACCCTTCATCCAAAATGAAATATTGTTGACTCTCATGCTCCTTCTTAAAGCTGTGTCTAGGATCAGCCTATAATATATGTATTTTATTGCATTAAGATTTTTAGGACTGTGAAGATTAAGCATTACTTTTAACATCTTACTGACTGACTTAGCTGTACATGTTGTAAACGTTGCTTGCATTCAGACTTATAATATGCCATAGTATGATTTCATTAGCATGGAGTAACGTGTATATTATAAGGTGAAAATATTTGAAAGCCTGTGAAGAAAAGCAAATGTGTGAAAAATTTCATAAAGACTGCCATAGAGCCTTTCCAGATCCAAGAAAATACAATCAATACTATAATCCATATTGTAATGGAACAAGCACAGTAGTTAGGTATCATCAATTATAAAATAGAAGTGCTGTTCTGAAGTATAATGTATTAATGTAAACCTGTTTTAAAGGCACAAACTGCACTTGTTTAATAATTGCACATACTTTCCTTTACATATTTCTCTTTTTGTTATAAACCAACATATTTTTGCTAAAATATGCATTTTACTTGCTTTTGCTGAAATTCTGGATAGTATAACACTAATTCTTATATTAGGTGAAGATACAACAATGATTTTCCCATTATTTTTTCTGACCATAAATAATGATCAAAACTCATTTGTAAAAATAATTCAAATTAACTAGTTATCAATGTAGCCTCTTACAAGTACAGGTTGCAAGGTAATATAACAACAAGGATAGGAAATAGCCACATCTAAGTCATATTAATTGTCCATCTAGTCAAATCTAGCAATTTCCTAGGGTTTAAGACAGGATTCCCCACTCCGCACCCCAGCCCTACATAGAGATCCATTTATTATCTGATGATCTCTTGTTCAAGCATTCACAAGGCCAAACCTGGCTCAGTTTCCAAAATCCGGTAAGATCAGTATGTTCAAGATGGTATGATAGAAATGGCATAATTTGATGATGAGTGTACAAATCTTCAGTTGTTATCAAAATATGCAACAGTTTTTGCCATCTGTAGAGAGGAGGGGAATTTTGGAGCTTACCTGCCACTTCCAGAAATTGATCTACTCACCATACTCGGATCAGATGCAGGTGAAGAACAGAGCATCATTTAAAGACTGTTTATTTATTTATTTAAGGCATACCCCAACAATTTGAGTTTAGGCCTGGAACCAAAGAGAAAGGCAATGTAGCTGTTGTTTACTCTGAGCTTGTAATGTAGTGGTACTTCTAAATGTTGTACTTGTATCCCATGAATATTTTGATTTTTATCATATCTGTGTCTTCAAGCACTGTAATATTTCTGTTGTTGCTACTAATATAGTTAACAGTCATTGCGTTTAAAGCTTCTGTCAGATGTCTGCATATTGTTATTTGGATATCAGATGTATAGATCCATATTTTGAGATTCTTCCCGATTTTTTCCAATTATGAGCAAGTTTTTTATTAGTTTGTATGTCTCCTGGTCAAGATAGCATGTGAGCATTACTATTTACCACTTCCTTCTTTGTTGGCAGCAGGAGTCCAGAATGTAGTCCACCAAGGCATTAGAACTGCCAGGGTTTCATACTTCAGAAGTGGAAAGTTGTCTTTCTTAGGGGAGGGATCCTGAATATTTATTACCTTGGAGAGGCATTGTTTATTTATGAAATTTCAAGGCCCCTCCCTTCATTAACATTTCACCATCAGTGGTTGGTAGGAGAAGAACAAGGTTTTTCTCTCTCAAGATTTTCCCCAGACTACTCTTCATAAATGAAATCGAGAACGTGCTAGAGATGTGCCTTTGCATCCCTCTGGGGAAAGGTCAGAGTGCGCGTTCGCTGTTGTGATGTGCTGCCATAATCAGCTATTACCCTAACCATACACCTCTTTCTAGATATGATAGTGTCAAAAGGACATAGGCTTAATTGACTTGGACTCAGTGTGGATATTGCGTTGTTTGGAGTTTACAGAAAATCATAAAACAGACCAATGTAAATTTGATTTTCTTTTCTTTTTTCAAAAAAAATTAAACTGGGATGGCAATGGTTGCAAACTCCAACAATTACAAAAGCAATTTGCCTATCTTTACATTGTCAAGGTACAGATAAATTGTGTTTCATGGACAGTAATACAGCAGAACTAGAATCAGGCATGGCTTGGGCTAGTACACATTTGTACTTTCAAATGGTAAAATGATGCCCTTGTCTGTGTTTTATGCTTCCTTTTATTAGGTCATAACAACTTTTAGATAAATGTTTATAATTCTTCTTTTTCACATATTATGCTCTTAACTTCTTTTTATCTTACTAATTTCAAATTGCATTTTATGGGGTAATATATCTCTGGATGTGTGCCATGAAACAAATTGGATAAGCCCAATCTCTTGAATGAATCAGATTTTGTACAATTGAAGAAATATTCTACAATTGATTATTTGTCTTATTATCATCTAGTTTCTAAACTAATTAAACGAACACTGAAAGTTATGCTTTCCAATTAATGGCCCATCTTTAGAAAGACAGAGCAATGCATTTATTTCTGAAAACTTGTAGGAGTTCGTAAAGATTTCTGACTCAGAAAAATAAAAGGTCTTTTAAAGAATACATTTAACATATTGATTGAACTACACACACACCATTTTACCAATTAGATCAGCGCATTCATTAACAATGCCTACGTTCTGAAAACCAGAGAGGGAACAAAATGGCATTCACAACTCTTAATTAGTGCCATTTAAAGAATATTTTCTCTTACAGAGAAGCAAAAGTTGCTCCTTACTATGAACAAGGCTTCAAGTAAAAGGAAGGCTGATATGACACATGCTTAATTTGTACTAGTAACAATCCTTTATAATTCTTTTAGCAATTTTGTTTAATTAGACAAAATTAATTAAATGAAGGTGAGAGGAAATTTAAGTATGAATGTGCAAACAGTGAAATGCACACATCTATTTAGACGTTTTTCCCCCCTCAGGGCTTTTTCTGGCCCTAGTGAGTTAGTATAAGAAATTATACTATAATGTGAATGTATATCTAAGTCTGGTTACAGGCCCGGGCATGGGACTGAGATGGCTTTGGTCGCCTTGGTAGGTAATCTACACAGAGTACTAGACAGGGGGAGTGTGTCCCTATTTGTTCTCCTGGACCTCTCAGCGGCCTTTGTTACCATGTGGTATCCTTTTCGGTCACCTAACTGGGATGGGACTTGGAGGCACTCTGAGTCCTTCCTGGAAGGACAGACTCAGAAGGTGGTACTGGGGGATGCCTGCTCGACCCCATGTCCATTGGCTTATGGGGTCCTGCAGGGCTCTGTACTTTCCCCTATGTTGTTTAACATCTACATGAAACCACTAGGAGAGATCATCCGGAATTTTGGAGTTCGGTGCCATCTGTACGCAGATGACACCCAACTCTTATTACTCATTTCCACCGAAAACCAAGAAAGTCTCTCATACTCTAAACCGGTGACTGGCAGCTATAATGAACTGGATGAAGACAAACAAATTGAAATTTAATCCAGACAAGACAGAGGTCCTCCTGGGCAGTCATAAGGCAAATCAAGGTATAGGGTGGTACCCTGTGTTGGATGAGCTTACACTCCCCCAGAAGATGCAAATCTGGAGTCTGGGGGTACTTCTGAACTCATCGCTAAGCCTAGAGGCCCAGGTGTCAGCCAGGAGGGCCTTTGCACAATTAAAACTTGTGCGCCAGTTGCGCCCATACCTTGAGAAGCCAGACTTGGCCATGGTGGTCCACACCTTGGTTACATCCCATCTAGACTACTGTAATGGGCTGTATGTGGGACTGCTCCTGAAGAATGCCAGAAAACTTCAATTAGTCCAAAGAGCTGCAGCCAGATTACTTACAGGTACTGGACCAGAGTCAACTCCACTGCTACAGCACCTGCACTGGCTGCCAATTTGTTTCCGAGCCCAATTCAAGGTGCTGGTTTTGACCTTTAAAGCCCTTAAATATTCAGGTACAACTTACTTATTTGACCGCATCTCCTCATACCAACTGGCCCACTCATTAAGATCTTCAGGGGAGGCTCTACTCTCACTTCCACCACCGTCACAAATGCGACTGACATCGACAAGGGAGAGGGCATTCTCGGTGGCTGCCCCTATCCTATGGAACACCCTCCCAAAATAAATTAAAACAGCTCCCTCCCTTGCTTCTTTTAAGAACCAACTAAAAATCTTCTTGTTTAAACAGGCTTTTAGCAAAGAAAATTAATTAGGAGTGACAGGAACTATCATTTGTTATGGACTGGAGCAAAGTGCAAGATATGTCTCAATATGATGCCACATGAATGTGAATGTACATTGTAGTTGTTTTCTTACTTTGTTTATTTTATGGTGCTTATATTTATTATTGATGTATTCTGATTGCTGTTTATGTGGTTTTAATATGTTGTAAGCCGCTTTGGGTCCCATGAGGGAGAAAAGTGGGATATAAAGAAAGATTTATTATTATTTATTATAAAGATGCATCTTAGACAATGTGGCTGCAGCTTTATACACACTTGGGAATAAGATTCATTAAACTCATTGGGACCTACTTCTGAATATATATCCACATTATTCATTTTCAGTTTATTTTCATCCTGTTAACACTCCCATTTATAATACTTTTATAAGCAAATGATAGATCATAAACATATTTGCAACTTAACCATGTGTCTAACAGAGATAGAACTCACACAATCACAGGAGAGAGAAATGCAAAATTATTGAGGTTTTAAGGCCAAAACAAATACGTTTTTTAACAGATTGAACTTTGTGTGAAAAATGTAAAGTTTGTATAAATAAAGGAAGTCTATTTTGTGGATGTCAAGGAGGAGATAATATTTTCTTCTTGCAAGAAGAAATAAAACAGATATTGTGATCAATCTATCATTGAACCAAGCTAATCAATGCTTGGTCTTTCTGTAAGAAGAGTAAGTTATTCACTTAGAAAGGAACAAGTGATTTTTTTTTAGTTTTACATACATAGGAGCATACAGTCTTGGGGTGGGGTGTGGGTCAGATTACTGTGTCAACATACCACACTGGAACCATTAATGCCTTTTGAATGTCTCACAGGTGAATTGACAGCTCGCCCTCAATCCAATGCAGCTTTTAGACTGTTCCTGGGGGAAGGCAGGGAAGCATCTGGCTGAGGCTGAATCATCCCAAGGTGAAAATGTTTGATTGCCCAGATGGGGACAGGGTGGAAACAGGCCATGAGCATATAGTAAACATGATAGCCATTCAGGCTGAAGCACAGAAAGCTTGTGCCAAAAACATCTGGAGATGGACATTGTTTTCAGTGTTTCTAAGCTGATGTCCGAAGCCTCTGAGCCAAACTAGTGCTTTGTTTTAGGAGAAAACATTCTATAGAGAGAGACAGAAGCCTTGTAAAATGAGAGAACCAGGAGGATATCATCATTCCAGGATACAAAATGTATAGGAATGTCAAGAAAGGTATACTGGTAGTGTTATTGCTCTCAATATCAAAGTGGGCATGGTATCAAACTCCTCCACATAAATGCTGTGGATGGTTATACCAGGCTCCAAATGTATCTTAGTACTGGGGACATTGGTAGCATCTCTCTGACTAAAGTGCTCAGATAGAATTTTGAGATAAAAAACAAAATATAGGAGGCATCTAAACAAGATGCTGTTGTAACCTGAATTATGCAGGATATACTTGAATTAATAAATGTGTATTCTGGGCATAACAAAGAAATCATTTGCCTTAGGACAACTGGATATGACCAGAGATAAAGTGTCTCTAGGCTCAATATTGAATTGTGTGTTAGGTTATCCTCCTTTTCCTGAATATAGCTGATTGTGAAATTCCATGTACCAATGACTTGCCTAAATTAATGCCCCTTTTCGCATCTTGTGGCAATTATCAAATAACAGCATTGTTGGTAAGGTGGTTTCTCCATAAGGAAGAAGACTGACAACTGGAATCTTTCAGTGTTTTCTTCTCTGTCAAATCTCTATAATGCTAGTGTTATTGTGAAATATAACACTCAATGTCCTCCATCCAGATGTCCATATTCTGTCCTTCCTTTGTCTCTCTTAAGTCCCTGAAGTAATGGCAATTCACCTTTTCAGTACATCAAAGGATCTTCTGCCCTTATTAATATTATACAAGGATTCCTCTTTTTGTTCGTGTTTTGTTTTTGATAGACCATCTGGAGGGACCCAGGGCAGAAATTTAGTCACTGAACCTGCCAAAGTTGTCTATACTAGGGCTTCTTAAACGTTTTCCACTCACAACCCCTTTCAGCCTTAGTGATCCCGGGTATATAGTAGGTATAAAATCAACCATTTATAAAAAATAAATCAGCCTTTTCAAGTCTTACTAAACATACCGAATTCCCCCTTTTTATGAAGTACAGATGAAACATTCTCTACAGAGTCCATTCTAAATATGTTGTTGCTAACACTTACTGTTGCTAAACTTTTTGTGACTCCAACATTGAGGTAAGGGGACCCCATCTGGGGTCGGGGCCCACAGTTTAAGAAGCAATGCTCTAGAGAGTCAATCTCCTAGTGCTAGTTGAATCAGGGGCATGATAGGAAGAGAAACAAATCTAATTTCCAAGCCACTGAGACATAAGAGGAAATATTTTGCTGACGTCCCATCTCAATGAAGGAAACAAATTTGAGAATAAAGCGTATCTTACTCTGCTCTTGCGTTGCCAAGGAGCAGGGGAGTTTCCAGTAATTCAGGATGTGTTCCTCAGCATGAGACAGAAGTAATTTCAAGCTTAGCTGTCTCATGCATTACAAAATATTCTGAACAAATTCTTCAGTATCTTTGCATGTGAACACAGACAAAAGTAGATATAACTGACTCCCCTCCCCTTTAGTGCCCCTCCACAGTATGTTGACCCCTCCTATCAGTCCCCCCCCAGTTCCATACCTACTACATTAATCTGTTTTTTTAAACTGATTTCAAACTGTTTTCTAATCTGTTCCTTTATAACTACTTAATAGGGAACTGCGTTTTCTCTTCCCAGGGCATTTGTGCCCCACTTTGTGCTGGTCATGGACCATAATAAAGAAACATTGAACTGACTTTTTACAGAGTATTTATAGTTTCTACTCAGTACATAAGTAATGGTAAGCAATGTAACTTTTTAGTTGATCTTACCTTTGATGCCAGTGACTGGTTACACAAATATGAATGTTATCAAAATATAAATTCGTTTTGGGATAAACAGGAAAAGAAATCACCAAGTAGCAAGTAGAAGGTACACACTTATTGTTTTTTTAAAAAATGCTTTCTCTTGTTTTAATATGATTCCATATTTGTTTCAGTTTTTCTTTCTATGTTACTTTGAAGGTATTGCTCATTTGGGTCTAAATTGAATGTAGAAGTAAATAGGATTTTAGTGTATGATGAGCAAATTTCATTCTTTTCATCAACTCTTTTTAAGGATTTTAGTCTCTGGTATTTTTACTTAGGTTCAAGTGGGCAACTGCTTGGGGAGGGCACCACGACTATCGTAGTTGGCATAAGCTCGAGCGTTTCTCTTGGTACAACTGAAAGTAATGCAATACCCATTTGGGCTCCTGAAAACTTTTTTCTTTGTTGAAACAGATGAGATAGGCAATCACTATTTTTTGTAGTTGTTTGTAGGGCGTCTGAAAAGCTAGGATCCCCACCCACCCATGATGTATGTGTTTGTCCTTGCTGTGTTTGTGCAGCCCTCCGTTTAGCCTTTCGACGGTTCCCTGTGGTCGTGGGTAATATAGTGTTCGCCAGGCTGTTGTTCCCCTCCCCCAGTGGATCTAGTTTAAAGTGCGCCTGATGAGGTTTGTGAGTCTGTGTGCAAAAAGATGTTTTCCTACTTGTGTGAGATGCACCCCATCGCTTGCTAGTAGTCCATCCTCTTGGAAGAGTAGACCATGGTCAAGGAAGCCAAAATGCTCCTCTTGACACCATTTTCTGAGCCAGTTATTGACCTGTACTATTTTTCCGGCCCTTGTAGAGCCGTGTCCTACAACAGGGAGGAGGGATGAAAAGATCACATGTACATTATACAGTTTTAGCTTTGTTCCCAGAGCTCGAAAATCATTTGTGATCTTTTGAAAAGTATGCCTAGCGGTGTCAAAAGATCACAAATGATTTTCGAGCTCTGGGAACAAAGCTAAAACTGTATAATGTACATGTGATCTTTTCATCCCTCCTCCCTGTTGTAGGACACGGCTCTACAAGGGCCGGAAAAATAGTACAGGTCAATAACTGGCTCAGAAAATGGTGTCAAGAGGAGCATTTTGGCTTCCTTGACCATGGTCTACTCTTCCAAGAGGATGGACTACTAGCAAGCGATGGGGTGCATCTCACACAAGTAGGAAAACATCTTTTTGCACACAGACTCACAAACCTCATCAGGCGCACTTTAAACTAGATCCACTGGGGGAGGGGAACAACAGCCTGGCGAACACTATATTACCCACGACCACAGGGAACCGTCGAAAGGCTAAACGGAGGGCTGCACAAACACAGCAAGGACCAAGTACAGAGAGCACAATAATCCCAAATAAACAGTTCGAGGGGAGGTCACAGGGGCTTACATGTCTTTACACTAATGCTCAGAGCATGGAAAATAAGCAAGACGAACTCCAACTCCTAGCACAGCACCACACATACGATGTCATACGCATCACTGAAACCTGGTGGGATGACTCTCATCACTGGAATTTAACCATAGAGGGCTATAACCTCTTTCACAGAAATAGAACAAAGGGGAGAGGAGGGGGAGTAGCTTTATATGTCAAAAACAGTTACATTGCAGAAGAAATGCAAGACTAATCCGGGAAACCAGCTTGAAAGCATCTGGATAAGAATCAAGGGAACCGGGACTCAAAAAGATCTTGTCGTGGGTGTCTACTACAGACCTCCGAGTCAGGATGAAGGACTTGATGAAGCCTTCTGTCAACAGCTGACCAAACAGGCACAAAGAAGAGATATAGTAGTCATGGGCGATTTCAATTATCCCGATATCTGCTGGAAAACAAACTCAGCCAAGAGTACAAAGTCCAACAAATTCCTCACTTGCCTTGCAGATAATTTTATGGTCCAGAAGGTAGAAGAGGCAACAAGGGGATCAGCAACTCTTGATCTAATCTTAACAAATGTGGAAGACCTGATCAATACAGTTGAAGTGGTTGGATCCTTAGGGGCAAGTGACCATGTGCTCCTGCAGTTTGCAATACAAAGGAATGCTGAAACTAAGACAAGTCAAACACGCATTCTGGACTTTAAGAGAGCTGACTTCCAAAAAATGAAGGAATTACTGAGCGGCATTCCATGGACACCGATATTAAAAAACAAGGGAGTTAAGGATGGATGGGAGTTTTTCAAAAGTGAAATACTCAAGGCGCAAATGCAAACAGTGCCAACAAAGAAGAAAAATAAGACAAGTGCAAAGAAGCCAGAATGGATGTCCAAAGAACTTCTAACTGAGCTAAAGCTCAAAAGTGACATGCACAAGAAGTGGAAAAGGGGAGAAATCACCAAAGAAGAATTCAAACATATAGCCAACACCTGTAGGGAAAAGGTTCGCAAGGCTAAAGCGCAAAATGAGCTCAGGCTTGCCAGGGACATAAAAAACAACAAAAAAGGCTTTTTTGCTTACGTTGGTAGAAAAAGGAAGAAAAAGGAGGCGATAGGGCCATTGCAAGGAGAAGATGGGGTGATGGCGACAGGGGACAGGGAAAAGGCAGAACTACTTAATGCCTTCTTTGCCTCGGTCTTCTCAGAAAAAGAAAGCCATCTTCAACCTCAGCAACACGGAATGGACGAAGGATTGGGGGAAATCCAACCCCAAATAGGGAAACAAGCTGTCCAGGAACACTTGGCCTCTCTAAACGAATTCAAGTCCCCAGGGCCAGATCAGCTACACCCAAGAGTACTGAAGGAACTAGCGGAAGTTATTTCAGAACCACTGGCAATTATCTTCGAGAGTTCTTGGAGAACGGGAGAAGTCCCAGCAGATTGGAGGAGGGCGAATGTGGTCCCTATCTTCAAGAAGGGAAAAAAGAACGACCCAAACAATTACCGTCCGGTCAGCCTCACATCAATACCAGGCAAAATTCTGGAAAAGATCATTAAGGAAGTGGTCTGCGAACACTTAGAAACAAATGCGGTCATTGCTAATAGTCAACACGGATTTACCAAAAACAAGTCATACCAGACTAATCTGATCTCTTTTTTCGATAGAGTTACGAGTTGGGTCGATACAGGGAATGCTGTGGATGTAGCCTACCTGGATTTCAGTAAGGCCTTCGACAAAGTCCCCCACGACCTTCTGGCAAACAAACTAGTAAAATGTGGGCTAGACAAAACTACGGTTAGGTGGATCTGTAATTGGCTAAGCGAACGAACCCAAAGGGTGCTCACCAATGCGTCGTCTTCATCATGGAAAGAAGTGACAAGTGGAGTGCCGCAGGGCTCCGTCCTGGGCCCGGTTCTGTTCAACATCTTTATTAACGACTTAGACGAAGGGTTAGAAGGCACGATCATCAAGTTTGCAGACGACACAAAACTGGGAGGGATAGCTAACACTCCAGAAGACAGGAGCAGAATTCAAAACGATCTTGACAGACTAGAGAGATGGGCCAAAACTAACAAAATGAAGTTCAACAGGGACAAATGCAAGATACTTCACTTCGGCAGAAAAAATGCAAATCAAAGATACAGAATGGGGGACGCCTGGCTTGACAGCAGTGTGTGCGAAAAAGACCTTGGAGTCCTCGTGGACAACAAGTTAAACATGAGCCAACAATGTGATGCTGCTAAAAAAGCCAATGGGATTCTGGCCTGCATCAATAGGGGAATAGCGTCTAGATCCAGGGAAGTTATGCTCCCCCTCTATTCTGCCTTGGTCAGACCACACCTGGAATACTGTGTCCAATTTTGGGCACCACAGTTGAAGGGAGATGTTGACAAGCTGGAAAGCGTCCAGAGGAGGGCGACTAAAATGATTAAGGGTCTGGAGAACAAGCCCTATGAGGAGCGGCTTAAAGAGCTGGGCATGTTTAGCCTGCAGAAGAGAAGGCTGAGAGGAGACATGATAGCCATGTACAAATACGTGAGGGGAAGTCATAGGGAGGAGGGAGCAAGCTTGTTTTCTGCTGCCCTGCAGACTAGGACACGGAACAATGGCTTCAAACTACAGGAAAGGAGATTCCACCTGAACATCAGGAAGAACTTCCTCACTGTGAGAGCTGTTCGACAGTGGAACTCTCTCCCCGGGGCCGTGGTGGAGGCTCCTTCCTTGGAGGCTTTTAAGCAGAGGCTGGATGGCCATCTGTCGGGGGTGCTTTGAATGCAATTTCCTGCTTCTTAGCAGGGGGTTGGACTAGATGGCCCATGTGGTCTCTTCCAGCTCTACTATTCTATGATTCTATGATTCTATGTGTTGCTAGTTAAATTATTTCAGTTACTATAGTTAAATAGAAGCAAGTTCATACATTCTGGAAACTTTGTATAGAACCACAGCATTATTAAAAGCTTTTTATGTTTTCTCCAAGCAATAATTATGAAATTTAATGAATTCTGTTAGATTACCTATTTATTTACCCTCAAATATGAATATTATTTAACTTATTTTTAGGGAACAAGTATGCATCACTTTGGAATTGGGTGAAAATGTCATTGTTAAGGAAGCATGTGTTGTATTGGTGCTTCCCATTCTGCTGATAAAATTTTATTTTGTGTGATGCAATAGGAGATGCTTTCTGTGACTGTTTCTTTCTGTGACTGCTGTTATTCATTGTTATTGCTAAGCAAAAATTCATTGAAATCAATGGTGCAAAATGCCATTTAGTTTAATGAGACTTTGCAACTTATTAAGAGATCCTTATGAATATTAAATACTTCTAGTAACAATTTTTATTGAAAAGCAACACTTTGTTTTATATGAAGCTGCTAGCCAAAGTTAAAATTCATGTGATAGACATAAAAATTTATTACCCAGTTTTAAAAGTTTTAAAATAAGTGAATATATGAAAGCAGAAGAAATATAGAAGGGGAACAAAGTTTGTTGCTTTTATATAGTTTTAAAGGAAGATTTTTGAACCAAAGTTCCATATATTATATAAAAATGCAAATAATATTTGAGTACAATTTATACTCATTCTCCAGTTGACACATGGGCCAAAATCTAACAGTGTGCTTCAGTCAGCAGAGTATGTACATTCTCCTCCCCATCAGTTCTCAGTGACATCACAGAACTATTACAGAACACTGTTCAGTCCTCCAGAGCAGTTTTTGGTGTACAAGAGATTGTTTTTATATGTCTGTTTTATTGTAAGCCGCCCTGAGTCCCCTGTTGGGTGAGAAGGGCGGGATATAAATATTGTAATAAATAAATAAATAAATAAAAGGCAAGTGAGATTGTTGATTTGGAAAAAGAAGTGGGATTCACAGTGTCTGCTGATGCAATTCAAAGTGCTGGTTGTGACCTATAGAGCCCTAGATGGCTTAGGTCCAGGCAGACTATATATCTCTGACTGAGACTCTTTTCATGCACCACCAAAATCACTGAGTTTCTCCTCAAATCACAGTGATCCTGGTGGCACCTGCCCAGTGGAGGTGGGGACCTGTCACTCCACGCCCGGCTTCCCCCCTACCTCATCACACGGAGGGAAGCCTTCGTAAGCTGGCTCAACCTTTGTGCACCGCCAGCCATTTTTTGGTGATTGCATGGGGTTGTTTTCTACTTTCACCATGGACCACCTGGAAGTTCTTTTCCAGTGTGTGATGGGATCCGATGAGCTCCATGGCAAAAGTGCAAAAAAAAAAAAACCCATTGCCACCGCCAAATTTTAGCCTGTGTGAAGAGGTTTCTTAATGACCCCTCCTCCTTGGTGGCCTTGCATTGGCAGGCGAAGCCATCTTTATTCTAATAATAATAATAATAATAATAATAATAGTAATTTTATTTTTATACCCCGCCTCTATCTCCCCAAAGGGGACTCAGGGCGGCTTACATGGGGCCAAGCCCGAATAAAAACAATAGCAATATAAAACACAACAATAGACAAAAGACATGCACAATTATAAAAATTTAAACATTAGCCAATAAAAACAAATGACAAGAACTAATAAAAACATGGATTAAAACGGAGAGGTTGTAAAAGTAGACTGGGTAAGGTGCACCATATAAATATTGTAAATACGAGGTGACTGATAAAGTGCTGCAAATTGGGATGGGAATAGACCCTGTGTCTAACAAGCTTCTGAAATATAAAGTTTTAAAAGAATAGGCTAAGGGCACTGCATAGTTTCAAACCGATCTATTTTAATAGCTTTTTATACTTCAAAATTGCATTCTTTTAACTGAGGATTTGAATTGCTTTAATACTATACATAGTTTAATTCACTGTTGATGTTCACTTTTTGTATGTTTTTAATTGTATTGCTCATTTAGATTATAAACTGCTTGAATAGGAATAAACTAGTACACAAATAAATGTCATCCCATTATCCCACAGAATTACTGGATCGTGGCCATTATTCACATTTCTTATGGGTAGAACTGTACCTTCCGTCACTTACTAAGTAAAAGAGTGCTGGAGAAACATGGACAACATGATCTTTTTGTTTGGAGAAGACACATGGCATAAACTGGTTTAAGCAATAATGTACAGGAGTAATAAGCTATGGTGAGAAGTACAGTTCAATAGAGTGGCACATCTTCACCTTAAGAGGTATAGAAGATATCCAGCAGTTAGAAATGAACAGCAGGTTAATGGACAAGTTCTACAAGTCAACTCAGCTGCCACACAGAAAATGTCCCTTGAGAATACAGTTACATAAATGATTATTTGATATAGGAAATTCAACATGAATCTCCTTGCCTCACCTGAGTGTTTGAGGT